>NC_037684.1:41248656-41266505 GCF_003255815.1 Theropithecus gelada | reverse complement strand
AAAAAAAAAAAAAAAAAAAAAAAAAGAAAATCCTCATCAAAATACCAACAAACCAAATCCAAGGGGAATCCATGACCAAGAGGGATTGATTCCAGGGATGAAAGGGTAGTTACCAGAAGAAAACCAATCAGTGTAGCATGTACATCAACAGAACAAAGGGAATAACCATATGATCACCTCAGCTGACACAAGGCATTGTAGAATCTCTTTCTTTTTTTTTTTTTTTTTTTGAGACGGAGTCTGGGTCTGTTGCCCAGGCTGGAGTGCAGTGGCCGGATCTCAGCTCACTGCAAGCCCCGCCTCCCGGGTTCACGCCATTCTCCTGCCTCAGCCTCCCAAGTAGCTGGGAGTACAGGCGCCCGCCACCTCGCCCGGCTAGTTTTTTTTTTTTTTTGTATTTTTTAGTAGAGACGGGGTTTCACTGTGTTAGCCAGGATGGTCTCGATCTCCTGAACTCGTGATCCGCCCGTCTCGGCCTCCCAAAGTGCTGGGATTACAGGCTTGAGCCACCGCGCCCGGCCAAGAATCTCTTTCATAAAAAAAAAAAAAAAAAAAAAAAAAAAACTCAGAAAGCTAGGAAAGAGGAAGGAGCTTTCTTAACATGATAAAGGGCATCTATGAAAAACCCACAATTACCTTCAGTCAACAGTGAAAGACTAAATGCTTTCCCCCTAAGATAAGCCAAAAGACAAGGGTGCCTGCTCTGCCCGCTTCACCACTGCTATTCTACACAACTATCATTACACTGAGTGGTTAAAAACTGAAAACTATCCCCCTAAAATAAGGAACAAGAGAAGGAGGCTTATTTTTACTACTGCTATTCAAGTTCTAGCCAGAATAATTAGGCAAGAAGAAGAAAAACAAAAATCCAATTTTTGTTTGTTTTGAGACAGTCTTACTCTGTCGCCCAAGCTGGAGTGCAGTGGCACGATCTCTGTTCACTGCAACCTACCTCCTGGGTTCAAGTGATTCTCCTGCCTCAGCCTCCCCAGTAGCTGGGACTACAGGTGCATGCCACCACACCCAGTTAATTTTTGTATTTTTAGTAGAGACGGGGATGTCACCATGATGGCCAGGTTGGTCTCGAACTCCTGACCTCAGGTGATCCACCCATCTCAGCCTCCCAAAGTGCTGAGATTACAGGTATGAGCCACCATGCCCAGCCAAAAATCCAAATTTAAATGGAGGTAAAACTAACTCTATTCACAGATGACATGATCCTGTATAGAGAAGAATCCACAGGAAAAGATTAGCATTAATAAACAAATTCAGCAAGGTTGCAGGGTACAAGATCAACATACAAAAATCAGATGCTCCTATATACTAAAAACAAAAAGCAAATCAAGAAAAAAAATTCCAGCTGTGCATGGCGGCTCATGCCGGTAATCCTAGCACTTTGGGAGGCTGAGACAGGCATATTGCCTGAGCTCAGGAGTTGGCGACCAGCCTGGACAACAAAGCGAAACCTCGTCTTTACTAACATATAAAAAATGAGCCGGGCGTGGCAGCATGCACCTGTAGTCCCAGCTGCTCGGGAGGCTGAGGCAGGAGAAATGCTTGAACCTGGGAGGCAGAGGTTGCAGTGAGCCAAGATCACGCTACTGCACTCCAGCCCTGTGACAGAGTAAGACTCCATCTCTAAAAATAAAAATAAAAAAAGAGAAAAATAATACCATGTATATTAGCATCCAAAAGAATAAAACACCTAGGAATAATTTTTTTTTTTTTCAGACGGAGTCTTGCTCTTATTGCCCAGGCTGGAATGCAGTGGCGCGATCTTGGCTCACCGCAACCTCCACCTCTCGGGTTCAAGTGATTCTCCTGCCTCAGCCCCTGCCCCCACCAAGTAGCTAGGATTATAGGCGTGTGCCGCCACACCTGGCTAATTCTGTAGTTTCTTTCAATAAAGAAGGTGTTTCTCCACGTTGGTCAGGCTGGTCTGGAACTCCTGACCTCGGGTGATCTGCCCACCTTGGCCCCCCAAAGTGCTGGGATTACAGGTGTGATTACTGCGCCCGGCCCCTAGGAACAAATTTAACCAAGGAAGTGAAAGCATTGTACACTAAAAGTTATAAAACATTGCTGAATGGAATTAAAGAAGACATAAACAAATAGACACATCCTGTGTTCAGCAATTGGAAGACTTAATATTAAGATGGCAATACTGCACAAAGCAACCTACAGGCTCAGTTTAATCTCAATCAAAATTCCAACAGTCTTTTTTACAGAAATGGAAAAGCCAATCTTCAAAATCACATGGAATAATTGCAATTATTCCATTGGCCTAAACAGCAAAAACAAACTTGAAAAAGAAGAACAAAGCTGGAGAGCCTATACTTCCTGATTTCCAAACTGCTTATAAAGTTAACAGTAATCAAAACAGTGCGGTACTGGCCCAGTGTAACAGACTGAGAGTCATCTAGGGCCAAATGATTTTTCAACAAAGGTGCCAGGACCACTGTGGTGCTGGGACAACTGGAGAGCCACATGCAAAGGAACAAAGTTAGTCCCTTATTTTACACTATACACAAAAATAACTCAAAATGAATCAACCACCTAAATATAAGAGCTAAAACCAAACATTCTTTGAAGAAAACGTGGGGATCCGTCTTTATGACCTTGGATTTGGCTATGGATTCTTGGATGTAGAACCAAAAGCACAAGCAACTAAAGAAAAATAAAAATTGGACTTCAAGAAAATTAAAACTTTTGTGCACGAAGGGACATTATCAACGAAGTGAAGACAACCTATGGAATGGCAGAAAATATTTGGAAATCATATGTCTGATAAGGGTATAGTATCTAGAATATATAAAGAACGCTTAGAATTCAACAACAAAGGCCGGGCGCGGTGGCTCAAGCCTGTAATCCCAGCACTTTGGGAGGCCGAGACGGGCGGATCATGAGGTCAGGAGATCGAGACCATCCTGGCTAATAGGGTGAAACCCCGTCTCTACTAAAAAATACAAAATACTAGCCGGGTGAAGTGGCGGGTGCCTGTAGTCCCAGCTACTTGGGAGGCTGAGGCAGGAGAATGGCGTGAACCCGAGAGGAGGAGCTTGCAGTGAGCTGAGATCCGGCCACTGCACTCCAGCCTGGGTGACAGAGCAAGACTCCGTCTCAAAAAAAAAAAAAAAAAAAAAAAAAAAGAATTCAACAACAAAACGACAACCTAATTTAAAAATAGGCAAAGGACTCATATAGACAATTCTCCAAAGAAGACATATAAATAGACAATGAGCATATGAAAAAATGTTCAACACCCTTAGTCATTAGGGAAATGCAAATCAAAACAGAAATGAAGTACTATCTCACACCCACTAGAATGGCCAGAATCCAAATTATGGAAAAACAGCCACATGTGAGCAAGAACACAGGGAAACTGGAACCACTGTACAATGCTGGTGGGAATGTAAAATGGTTTAGCCACTGTGGAATTCGGCACTTCTTCAAAAAGTTAAACACAATCAATAACGAAGAGTATAACTAAAATGCTTGCAAAGCAAAGCAATGACAAATGCTTGAAGTAATGGGTACCCCATGTACCCTAATGTGATTATTATGCATTGCATGTCTGTATCAAAATATCTCATGTGTCCCTTAAATACATACACCTATTATGTACCCATAAACATTAAAAAATGAAAAGCTAAACATGGAATTAACATATGACCCAGTAATTCCCCTGCTAGGTATATATCCCAAAGAATTAAAAACTGGTACACAGTGGGGCCGGTGGCTCATGCCTGTAATCCCAGCACTTTGGGAGGCCGAGGCGGGTGGATCACGAGGTCAGGAGATCGAGACCATCCTGGCTACCACGGTGAAACTCTGTCTCTACTAAAAACACAAAAAATTAGCCAGGTGTGGTGGCTGGCGCCTGTAGTCCCAGCTACTCAGGAGGCTGAGACAGGAGAACAGCGTGAACCCGGGAAGTGGAGCTTGCAGTGAGCCCAGATCACACTACTGTACTCTAGCCTGGGCAACAGAGCGAGACTCTGTCTTAAACAACAACAACAACAACAACAACAACAAACCGGTACACAAATACACGCACACCAATGTTCACAGCGTTATTCACAATAACCAAACGGTGGAAACAGCTGAAATATTCATGAATGAACAGATAACAAACTGTGTTATATATATACAATGGAATATTACTCTGCCACGAAAAGGAATGAAACACTGATACATGCAACAATGTGGATGAACCTCAAAAACATTTGGCCAGCCAGATGTGGTGGCTCTTGCCTGTAATCCCAACACTTTCAGAGGCTGAGGCAGGAGGAGCTCATAGCAAGACCTCAGTGCTACTAAAAACTAAATACAAAAACAAAAATTAGGCTAAGTCTAAGTCAAAGAAGCCAGACACAAAAAGTATTGTATGATTTCATTTACACAAAATATCCCAAAAAGGTAAATCCACAGAAGAATGCAGATTGGTGGTTGCCAGGGGTAGTGCACAGAGGAGAATGAGGAGCAACTGCTTAATGGGTCCAGAGGTTCCTTTTGACATGATGAAAATCTTTTTTTTTTTTTTTTTTTTTTTTGAGACGGAGTCTCGCTCTGTCGCCCAGGCTGGAGTGCAGTGGCCGGATCTCAGCTCACTGCAAGCTCCGCCTCCCAGGTTCATGCCATTCTCCTGCCTCAGCCTCCCGAGTAGCTGGGACTACAGGCGCCCGCCACCTCGCCCGGCTAGTTTTTTGTATTTTTTAGTAGAGACGGGGTTTCACCGTGTCAGCCAGGATGGTCTCGATCTCCCGACCTCGTGATCCGCCCGTCTCGGCCTCCCAAAGTGCTGGGATTACAGGCTTGAGCCACCGCGCCCGGCCAAAATGTTTTAAAACTAGACAGAAGTTGGCCAGGTGCAGTGGCTCACGCCTGTAATCCCAGCACTTTGGGAGGCCGAGGTGGGTGGATCACTTGAGGTCAGGAGTTCGAGACCAGCCTGACCAACATGGTGAAACCCTGTCTCTACTAAAAATACAAAAAAATTAGCCGGGTGTGGTGGTGGGCGCCTGTAGTCCCAGCTTCTAGGGAGGCTGAGGCAGGAGAATGGCATGAACCCGGGAGGCAGCGGAGCTTGCAGTGAGTGGAGATTGCGCCACTGCACTCCAGCCTGGGCGACAGAGTGAAACTCCGTCTCCAAAAAAAAAGAAAGAAAAAAATTAGCAAAGTGTGGTGGCACATGCCTGTAATCCCAGTTACTTGGGAGCCTGAGGCAGGAGAATCGCTTGAACCTGGGAGGCAGAGGTTGCAGTGAGACAAGATCCTGCCATTGCACTCCAGCCTGGGCAACGAGACTAAAACTCTAAAAAAAAAAAAAAAAGACCTAGACAGAAGTAGATGCACAACAAATACCAGTGACTTGTTCACTTTAGTTAATTTTTCGTCTATAAGGGCCTACCAAAAATTAAAGATAAATGAAAGTAAAAAATGAAAAATGAAAGAGCATTAAAAATTTTAAAAAACAAAACGATTTATTTTATGTTATATGAATTTCATCTTAATTTAAAAAAGCAGAATAGATGTTCATGTCTGGCAATAGGAGAGTGATGAAGCACACTGTGGGGCCGCCCTTCAGTGAAATATTATGCAGCTATTCAAAAAGCAAGGAAGATTAAAAAATAATATGATATGGAAAGATCTCTGAGAGATCTTGGCCAGGTGAATAAACAAGGTACACAACTGTTATGTATTGTGTGCTAGCATACATAGGAGGAGGGGAAAAACCCTTAAGTAGTAGTATTTCCTCATATATGGACCAATAAAACCACAGAAAGGGACGCAGAAAACTCTATAGTAGCTAGTGGGGTTTTTTGGCAGTGAGGTAGAGCAGGAATAAGAGAGGAAGATGGGAGGAGAGAGAGGAGAGGCACAGCTTAGTGAAGTGGTGAAGAGTCAGGACTTAAGAGCAGCAGGGTACATGGTTTAACAGAATTCACCTGTTCGGGCTGAATCCTAGTTCCACTACTTAAGTTACCTCCTACCTCAGTTTCCTGTTTTGTAAAGGGGAATGGTAACAACTTTATTTCCACCCATATGGTTGTTAGAGGAGTAAATGATACAAATAATGAGATAATATTAGTAAAGTGCCAGGCACATGGTATAATTACACTACAACCAGGAGCTCCTGTCTTTTTTTTTTTTTTGAGACAGAGTCTCACTCTGTTGACCAGGTTGAGTGCATAGTGCAATTTCGGCTCACCGCAACCTCCATCTCCCGGGTTTGTGCGCCAACAAGCCCAGCTAATTTTTTGTATTTTCAGTGGAGACATGGAGTTTCACCATGTTGGCCAAGCTGGTCTCGAACTCCTGGCCTCAAGCAATCTGCCCGTCTCAGCCTCCCAAAGTGATGGGATTACAGGCGTGAGCTACTGCACCCAGCCTTGCTCCTATCTTAATAAGCAGGAGAAACAGAACAAAGTACACAGGTGAGGATGGGCGTATCAAGTGTGTGGTCAATAGAGAGCCTCGCCTGAATAAAACCGAGGGTTCTTGCTCAGAATTTGGGAGAATAGGTTGGAAAAGGTGGGTCTAGGCTATGAAGGGACTTATGCTAAACGATAGAGTCTGAGTTTTCTAGTGAAGGCTGGGGTCTGCGATCCTGTACTGGCAAGGAGCAATCGTGTTCTTCATGACCGACTAGGAAGTCTGGAGGGGAGTTGGTGGGTAAGGAGGCGAGGTGGTGATGAGAATCCTGTTCAGAAGTCACGGAGATCAAAGGTACACTATCAGTTCCCACATTTCAAGGTGTACATGTCCAGTCGATTTCCATGCTGTGAAATGTTGCCAAGAATCCAATCCTCAAACGCAAGGCTTACTAATGTTGCAAATGCCTGCAGGCTAGTATGATGGTGACTAGTATATTCACCATTTTTATTTATTTATGACATTATAGTTATGAGCATGGTGGTGATACCAAGAAGTGTTTTTGAAAGATTAATCAATGCAAAATAAAAATAAAAAACCAATTCAAGGAGAATTGGGAAGGTACAAAAAAATTAAGTATGCTGATAAAGAGAATGAATTAGTCTGGGTAATAACAAAATGAAAAAGAAAAGAAGAGTAAAAGGTACACTGTGAAGGAAACATACAAAGGCCTTCGTAATGAATTGGATGTCAGTTACCCTTAGAAGCTGCTTGTGGACTTCCTAGGACTGCGATGTGATCCTGATCCAGGGCAGTGAGTGCAACTCCGTTTCGAGTGTTACCAGATACAACAGCCTTGAGCAGCAGTGATCTAACTAAGGTCTGATTTTTTTCTGGGTCAGTTGGACGTATTGGTATCAAGGTTTCATATATACAACCATCAGAGCCTGTTGGAAATAAGCATTTGTTGTTGGTTATTGAAGGATATTTCTATATCTAGTATAGGTAAATGTACTAGATTGTTTATAAGATTTTACCAATTTGATAAAAGAGCCAACCAGAAAAATAAACAATCCCCTCACGGTGCTTTCTCTTAAAGAATACTACAAATTTAAACTGCAGAAAGGAGTATTATCAAGAAAAATCTTAGTAAGAAATGTAACAGTCAAGAAAAACAAACTGTAAATATCTGCAATAACAAAATATTGAGGGGGACTGCCAAGAATATAGATCATCTAGTCCCTAAAAGGATATATCCCTCATTAGAAAGTAATTAGCATCTGGTCTAGACATTACATTTCTTTTTTGTTTGTTTTTGTGAGACAGGATCTCACTCTGTGACCCAAGACCATATTGCAGTGGTGTGATCATGCTCACTATAGCTTGAACCTACTGGGCTCAAGTGATCTATCTTTCCACGTTAGCCTCCCAAATAGCTGGGACTACAGGCGCACACACCTCACCCAGCTAATTAAAAAAAATTTTCTTTTAGAAATAGAGTCTTGCTATGTTGCCCAGGCTGGTCTCCAACTCCTGGGCTCAAGCAATCCTCCTGCCTCAGTCTCCCAAAGTGCTGGGATTACAGGTGTGAGCCACCGTGCTTAGTCTATCATAATTCTTCCTATCTAATCACCCTGAAAATCTTATGAAATTGCTCTTTCTTGTAGTCCAACTGAATTTTGGCAGTTTCATGTGGTTCTACCTATTGTTTTTTTTGTTGTTGTTGTTGTTTTTGAGACGGAGTCTTGCTCTGTCGCCCAGGCTGGAGTGCAGTGGCCTGATCTCAGCTCACTGCAAGCTCCGCCTCCCAGGTTTACGCCATTCTCCTGCCTCAGCCTCCTGAGTAGCTGGGACTACCTACCGTTACATAAAGATTTATACGCCCCTTTTGTTCACACTTCCTCCCTTCAAAGTTCATCAAGCTAAACATTAAGTACATTCCAATAACCCCCAAGATATGAAAATGACAGGAGCCTTTTAAAAAATAGCCACTGAAAACATTTGCACACTGAAAAACTTCACAAAGATTTTTAATTGTGATAATATGGAAATGTTTCCTATGTATTGCTCTTGTTTATTTCTCCTTCACTTTCTCAGAACAACTTCAAAAGCAGCCATGAAGGGTGGAGGGCAGAGGGTACTACAAAGACTTTTTTTTTCCTTCCCCGCCCTAGAGGCCTAAGACTGGGGTTATACTTTAGACCATTTCATAAAGGTAGACTCTAAGGCATTACAATCTATAATAAAAAGCAAGTGGCATGGGCCAAAGCTGCTGTTAGTCTCCTTTTGCCCATCTGTCTCAGTCACTATTCAAGGAAGGGCACACTAAATCTAATGGTTGGAAAAAAGGAGCAGAGGGGCCATTCAATGCCAAGCACAGACAGTTTATGGTTCACTAACTACACTCTCAAAGAATCTGGGCCTTATCAGCTAAAAGATGATTTTTCTTTTTCATTGGTATTAATATTGTTACTTATTGCTTATGGTAATTTTTTTTTTTTCCCGCTGAGACGGAGTCTTGCTCTGTCCCCCAGGCTGAAGTGCAGTGGTGCGATCTTGGCTTACTGCAAGCTCCGCCTACTGGGTTCACGCCATTCTCCTGCCCAGCCTCCCGAGTAGCTGGAACTACAGGCGCCCTCTACCACGCCCAGCTAATTTTTTGTATCTTTAGTAGAGATGGGGTTTCACTGTGTTAGCCAGGATGGTCTCGATCTCCTGACCTCGTGATCCACCCACCTCGGCCTCCCAAAGTGTTGGGATTACAGGCATGAGCCACCACGCCCGGCCAGCTTATGGTGAATTTTGACATAAAATGTACAAAGCAATGTTAGAAAAGGATGGTATACCTAAAGTACTTCAATAGGCCCTCAAAACACAGGATCGCTGATTTAATGCATGGCCAGACATGCAAAGTACAAAAGGCAAATGCACGGGCCGGACAAGGTGGCTCACGCCTGTAATCTCAGCACTTTGGGAGGCCAAGGCAGGCAGATTACCTGAGATCAGGAGTTTGAGACCAGCCTGGCCAACATGGTGAAACCCTGTCTCTACTAAAAATACAAAAATTAGCTGGATGTGGTGGTGGGCGCCTGTAATCCCAGCTACTCAGGAGGCTGAGGCAGGAGAATTGTTTTGAGTCCGGGAGGCAGAGGCTGCAGTGAGCAGAGGTTGTGCCACTACACTCCAGCCTGGGCGACAGAGCGAGACTCCATCTCAAAAAAAAAAAAAAAGAAAAAAAAAAAGTGAAGGCATGAATGCTGTAAGGAAGCACAGAAATGGCTGTAACTGAATGCTTCACAAAGTCTAAGATTCAAAAACAGACATTATCCGATAACATTCCTCTATTTATAATCTCTGAAAGTTCAAAGAAAGAAAACTTACTTAATGACATCAAAGAGATGAATTTCCGATCTACAGATGCAGTAAAACTCTCTATAACAGAGTTTTCATCTTGTCCAAGTAAGAGTGTATATTTGGTTAAGATACGTGAGTTAAACATTTGCACGTAAGCAAAGTAATTTCCATGCTGCAAAAAAAAAGGTTATTTTATAAATATTCCCATTTCAACCAAGTATTTTAACATATGTCAAAACCAGAAGTTGTCACCCCATTCTAATTACATCAATGAGTACTTAAAAACATCTTATCCAATTAAATTTATTTGTTTGTTTTGAGACAGGGTCTTGCTCTGTGGCCCAGGCTGGACTACCGTGGTGTGATCTCGGCTCATTGCAACCTCCACTTCCCAGGCTCAAGCAATCCTCCCACCTTGGCCTCCCGAATATCTGGGAATACAGGTGTGCGTTGTCATGCTCCAGTATTTTTTTTTTTTTTAATAGAGATGAGGTCACTATACCCAGCCTTAAATTTAAAAGGTTATAAAAAAGTTACAGGCTGGATGTGGTGGTTCATGCCTCTAATCTCAGCACTTTGGGAGGCCGAGGTGGGTAGATCACAAGGTCAGGAGCTCGAGACCAGCTTGACCAATATGGTAAAACCCTGTCTCTACCAAATACAAAAATTAGCCAGGCGTGGTGGCGGGCGCCTGTAGTCCCAGCTACTCGGGAAGCTGAGGCAGGAGAATCACTTGAACCCGGGAGGCGGAGGTTGCAGTGAGCTGAGATCGTGCCACTGCACTCCAGCCTGGGTGACAGAACAAGATTCCGTCTCAAAACAAAATAAAAAATAAAAAGTTAAAAAAAAATTAGAGATATTCTGAGAGAATAAGGAGTCCCATTTTAATTCAAAAAATAATGGTTTTGCACCGGGCATAGTGGCTCACGCCTGTAATTCTAGCACTCTGGGAGGTTGAGGTGGGTGGATTGCCTGAGGTCGGGTGTTCAAGACCAGCCTGACCAACATGGAGAAACCCCATTTCTACAAAAAATACAAAATTAGTCGGGCGTGGTGCTGCATGCCTGTAATCCCAGCTACTAGGGAGGCTGAGGCAGGAGAATCACTTGAACCCGGGAGGAGGAGGTTGTGGTGAGCCGAGATCGCGCCATTGCACTCCAGGCTGGGCAACAAGAGCAACAGGAGTGAAACTCTGTCTCAAAAAATAAATAAATAAATAAATAAATAAAGGTTTTGAAATTTCACAGCTGGGCTCAATGGCTCACACCTGTAATCCCAGGACTTTGAAAGGCCAAGGCAGGAGGATCCCTTGAGCCCAAGGAGTTTGAGACCAGCCTGGGCAACACAGTGAGACCCTGTCTCTACAAAAAATAAAACATAAGCCGGGATGGTAGTGCATGCCTGTGGTCCCAGCTACTCGGCATCTCGGCAGGCTGAGGTGGGAGGATTGCTTGAGCCAGGAGGTTGAGGCTGCAGTGAACCATCATGGTACCACTGCTCTCAAGCCTGGGTGACAGGGCAAGACCCTATCTCTAAAAAAAAATTTTTTTTTAAAAGAAATTTCACAAAATGGGCCAGGAATTGAAGATATCACTTACTTTTTCAGTAATAAAAATTAAAACAGGATGCCTGAATACTATGAAAAATTTTGTCCATCTACAAAAAAAAAAAAAAAGAAAAAAGAAAAATTATATAATGCAAAAATCACCAGCTGGGAGACACATATCAATCAAAATTTAATCAATGTTTTCATTAAATATTTTTTAGAACCAGAGAGACATCAGAGAACACTTAATTTGGCGTTTTGAAACACATACCACAAGGAATACGTGTTTGTCAAATGCAGCTCTGGATTAAATGCAGGTCGTTGAACTCCCCAAATGATAATGTGAATTTTAAAGTTCCAAGAGGGGAGATGCAGTGCTTCCCAAAACTAAATTGACTCCCCTACCTCATTTTTTTCAGAGTTACTTTTGGGACTCATGTTCTGAGGAAAACATTAAGATCTCAATACAGAGGAAGCTGAGGCATAGTTATTGGCTGCACAGTTTGTGGCAAAGCGGCAACTAGAGCTCAAAACCTCCAAAGATTTCCCTCAAAACAGTTGCTCACACCTTAGAGGTATTCATCAGGTCAGTCTAATCTATAACTGGTTACTGTCCACGTTGTAAGTACCAGTCTGAACTCTGACTTTTAGAAAATGAGTTTCTACCAGGTAGACCTGGAGAAAACAAGTCAATGAACAGGAAATGTGATGAAATAAAGAGGATCAGAAAGACGTGAAATCATGAAGTGTCCTTCTATCCCTTGATGAGTCATTTTTCCAGTTTTATTTCAGAATCTGGGAATGCAGAGGTCTTAACACACACCATGATTTCACTAATACGATACACTTTTAGCCAGGTGACAAGGATGGGAGCTTGGTAGTCAGGGCAATATGACAGAAACAAAAAGATTTTGGTCTTTTGGGATAACCCATTTCATCCTCAGATAACTGAGTATCCGTTTCTGTCAAGACCTCATATGACTCTATGGTTTCTTCAATCATCATGCCCAGAGGTTTTTTGGGATGTTATTTTAGTCAATGTTTTATAAGTGACTTTTAATTAGGTTACTTTCATTATATTTATAACCAATACTTTTGAACAAGGTAAAAAAATGTTCAGTGCATTTTTATTTTGATAAATTTACTTACAAGTACTGGTACTTACTTAATCACTTCTTCATCAGAGATAACAGTTTCAATTTTCTGCTGGGGGTCTGCAAGCAAGGCCTCTAAACCACGAACAGCACCTTCCTTGAAGAGCACCAAGGGTTCTGTCCCTTGCACTGAAAGTATCCTATATACTTCAGCTGACAACTGGAAGAACATACAAAATTTTAATTTTTATTCTAAAACAGTGTATACCTAATATAATAAGAGAATGATATTTAGAGAAGGCTTTTTTTTTTTTTGAGACGGAGTCTCGCTCTGTCGCCCAGGCTGGAGTGCAGTGGGGCGATCTCGGCTTACTCCGCCTCCCGGGTTCACGCCATTCTCCTCCCTCAACCTCCTAAGTACCTGGGACTACAGGCACCCGCCACCACGCCCGGGTAATTTTTTTGTATTTTTAGTAGAGACGGGGTTTCACCGTGTTAGCCAGGATGGTCTCAATCTCCTGACCTCGTGATCCGCCCGTCTCGGGCTCCCAAAGTGCTGGGATTACAGGCGCCCGGCCGCGGAGGCTTCTTTTTAAGTGACTGCTTTGTTTTCATTTTGATTTAGTTTTGCTTTGTAACTATGTATGGTTCCAAAATCTAATCTACAACACAAACACATTTAGAAGTCTTAACTTTTTCTCTTATCCTCTCTACCTAGTCCCAACTTTAATCTGTAAGTTCATTTTTGGTTTATCCATTGTGACTACTAAAGGTTAGACTAAAACCTGGGTTTCTTAAAAATGGGGAAGATACAAATAAGCCATTCATGCAGAGGTACATGCAATTCTGGTGTTAGATAAGAACTGATGCCACAATTAAAATTACAGCCCGCAATTCCAGAAAAAGAAGTTAACACCGTGTGTGAGGAAAACAACAACAAATAAACCCCCACTGTTTAAAATTCAGGATTGTGTTATGAATTTCAAGGTAAATGAAAAGACTGGAGCCAGGGAACAGCACAGCTAGCTGGCTAGAAGTTTCAAGGATCCAGGCAACAACTGCGTTATATCTGAATTAGCCCTATTGTGAGCCACTTCTAAAATGTGCCAATTATATTTAGACATTTAGAACTGGAAAGAACTTTCAAGATTAACCTAGTTTAAGATACTCATTTTATAAGTAAGAAAAAATGCACACACTCTAGGTCATTAGTAGAACATACACAGCTAGCCATGTTTTGATTTGATTTTTTACTGTATTATATGCCACTCTTAAAAATGTACAATACATGAAACTTGCAGGGTCTACCTATTCTAAGAAAAGGTACGGGAAGTTCATTTTGCGCTCATAAAAGACATACTCCAAACATCCAAACTCATGGAAATAAGTGTAAATTTCTCATTCATGAATTATATAAATCCTCATCTCCTTAACTCATGGAGACATGTTACCAAGATACATTGTAAGATAATTAGAATGAAAACCTGATTAGGACCTTATGCTTATTTTCCCAGAAGTATTAAAACAAATAACACATACTTTATTATGAATGATTCTAATTCACCAATAAGCTAAATAAATACGTTGGAAAATTCAAAGACTTACTGTAGCTTTAAACACTTTATCCAGGTTTACATCTTCATTATTCCATATTCTTAAAACCTTAAATCAAAACATACTAGTTAAAAACTATTCTATTCTCCATTTACATATAATAAATACAAATAGTTAATAATCAACATTTATGTTGTATATATTATATGAAAGTTTTAAAACTCACCTTATTATCGTGTACAACAATATACTCTCTAGTTTGAAAGTTGCACACAGCTGGACATGTTATAACTTGACCTTGTTTCACTGACCAGCTCCCCAAGGGTTTCTGATCAGAAACCTAATGAAATTAAGATAAATACAATATTAAGTCAAATATTAAAAGCAATTAAATTTATAATCAATAAAAGAAACCATTAAAATGACAGCATTTAAAAAATTTACTGGCTAGTTGCAGTGGCTCACGTCTGTAATTCCAGCACTTTGAGAGGTCAAGGTGGGAGAATCACATGGTCAAGAGTTCGAGACCAGCCTGACCAACATGGTGAAATCCTGTCTCTACCAAAAATACAAAAATTAGCCAGGCGTGGTGGCGCGCGCCTGTAACCCCAGTTATTCGGGAGGCTGAGGCAGGAGAATCGCTTGAACCCAGGAGGCAGAGGTTGCAGTGAGCCGAGATCCCGCCACGGCGCTCCATCCACCTCGGCCTCCCAAAGCTCTGGAATTACAAGCACACGCCACCGAGTCCAGCTAATTTTCCTATTTTTAGTAGAGACAGCATTTCACCATGTTGGCCTGGCTGGTCTCGAACTCCTGAACCTCAAGTGACCCACCCACCTCGGCCTCGCAAAGTTCTGGGATTACAGGCGTGAGCCACCGCGCCCGGCCAAAACTTTAAAAGGGTAGTTAAAATGAAAATATAACTACGTTGCTAAATAAGTAAATAAACAACCCTTTGTTAAAAAACAATAGTACATTTAAAATTGATTATATTATGCCTCTGAATAGAGGCATGGGAAGTTATGCCTTTAAACAAGGGCATGGGAAATTAAGTAGACATCTGGGATCATGTCTATCCAATTCCAATCAGTCGTTGTATTCCTATGTAGGAACTGCAAAACTGCAAACATACTTGACAGCCCAAGTAAAACCCAAGAGTCAGCAGAGTCAGTACAGGGAGCTGTTGGCAACCTGTTCTCGAAACGTCAAAGCAGATAGCTAACTTCTTTAAAACATAGAAAACTATGTTCAGCAGCCCAGATAAAAGTAACTGCTTTCCATGCGACCACCAAAAGCAAGCTTAGAAAGTGTTCTCTATCAGGCTTTAGGCTGAAATGGGGGCAGGACTTGCAGATTTTCCTGGGACTCAACTCCAGGATTCATAGTGTGAACCAGAGATGCCAACAGACAAGCCACTTGGAGTCAAGATTCTTACCGAGCTATCAAGAAAGTCCCTCACCCTCTAAAATTGTCCCTCCCTACAAAGACAGGGGTGTGAAGTGTAGACACAGGGCTAAACCACTATTCCCACTCTTGTCAGTGTCATCCTATCCCGCCCAAACAATCTCTGTTCCATCCTCCCGCGGGCAGCTAAGACGATAAAGACCCCAGGAGGGAATCTTAGCAATACCATCTCCGCCAGTTCCGAAGCAAAGGCACAGATTCTCTTTCTTTTCCGAGTCTAACCCACGTGCACTCAGACGGTCTGCCCTTGCAAGTCGGAAATATGCCTTTACAGGAAGGCAAGCAAGCCAGATTCTAGACCTCACTCAGCGTTCCCGACAGGCCCAGCCGGCTCTCTGTTAAGCCTTCTCCACGATCTCTTTCTGAAGCTGTGAGAAACTCGAGCTCGAGCTCCGCGCTCAGAAAGGGGCGAGAAGGCAGTCGGGGCGCTCCCAATCCTACTGCCTTCACCTTATAGAGGATGACTGTCCTGCCGCTGTCTGTCACTAGAAACTGGTCTGTTTTGTCGCTCTGCTCCACGCCTAGGAGTCCTTCAGGCCCGGCGCTCAGGACTACCGAAGACAACGTGAATTCTTCCTCCAGCGCTGCCATTTTGAGCAAACCTAAGTACGGCCGCGCTCCCTCCCGGCAGGCCTCGCGCTTTCTCTCGCGAGAATGAACAGGTCTGAGAGGGAGAGTGTTTGCCAAACCAGGAACCTGCTCTCGCAGCCTGCGACCCCTGGCGGGCAGAAGGAGCGAGCGTGACTGTGAATTCAGCCAGGTGGGCGGGGCCGGCTTGCGCCAGACTCCGCCTCCAGAGACCACGCCTCCCCGAGTCCCGGATGTACTCCAGGAAGGGATAGGGTAGGCGCGGAAGTGTTGCTTACTGGGTTCTGAATCGGCTGCGTGCACTTCTAGGTGGGGTTTTGTGAGACTGTGGGATGGGTCTGCGGAGTGGTCGAATATAAATAAACTAGATTTTGTTTTTTTTAATTCTAAGGGAACTCCCCAGGAATTCCTCCCACGGCCTTGTGGAACGATCTGCCAAAGAAAAAATATTTATCTCTGTAGGTAAACGCCCAATAACGTGCTGTTCCTACGTGAAATGCTTAATTCCTACCAAGTTTCTGGGAACCCTGTAGAGATCTCCAGTCTCTTCAGTCTTTCAGGCCTTCTGAGTTCTCAGACTCCCCTTCTGGGGAGTCCCAGTGGGGAAAGTCTTTCCTCAGCTCACAGGAAATTCAAACTAGTTTGATGAAGGTGAAGTTGAAGGTCCCCTGTGCGATTTTTGGCAAGGTTTTTATTTCCGAGAGAAATCTATGTTTCTAAGATAAGCATGGCAGATTAAATCAATAATGTTAAATAAATAAATAAAGATAAATTGTGATGTTCTTAGGGAGAAACCATTTAATAGACAATTACTAAACAAATGTACCCAGTGTGACAAAGTGCCTCGGTTTAGATTTGAGCATCCACCAGATCGCCATGTGTGTTGTTTTTCATTGCCCCAACGTGACAACATGGGCAGAAGGAGAATATTCAGCTACTGTGAAGGAATCAAATACAGTCAATTTTTATAAAGCTAGTAGGTCTTTTGTTGTTCAAAAGTAGTGGCATTATGGCTCACTGCAGCCTCTAACTCTTGGGCTAAATAAAGCAATCCTCCTGCTTCAGCCTCCCGAATAACTGGGACTACAGGCATACGTCATCACATCCGGCTAATTTTTGTATTTTTTGCAGACATGGAGTCTTGCTTTGTTGCCCAGGGTGATCTTGAACTCTGATAATCTTTTAATTTTTAGGCTGGGTTGAGAGATCAGGAGGATGTAGTTTATTATTATGCTTCATAACTTACTTTTGTGATAGGTAGTAAGAAGAAAAACATTAAGCTCAGAAATGGGAGATAAAGCGTGGTTGTGTGGGGGAGGAAGGAGTGGTCTGTGTATGTGAAATTTTAACTAGGATGACCACAGGCCTCCTTGAGAGGATGTCTTTTTTTTTTCTTTTTTTTTTTGAGACGGGGTCTCACTCTATTACCCAGGCTGCCGTGTAGTGACGCAGTCTCAAGTCACTGCAATCTCTGCTTCCTGGACTTAAGTTATCCTCCCATCTCAGTCTCCCGAGTAGCTGGGACTACAGACACGCAACACCATGCCCAGCTAATTTTTGTATTTTTTTGTAAAGATGAGGTTTCAGGCCGGGCGCGGTGGCTCAAGCCTGTAATCCCAGCACTTTGGGAGGCCGAGACGGGCGGATCACGAGGTCAGGAGATCGAGACCATCCTGGCTAACACGGTGAAACCCCGTCTCTACTAAAAAATACCAAAAAAACTAGCCGGGCGAGGTGGCGGGCGCCTGTAGTCCCAGCTACTCGGGAGGCTGAGGCAGGAGAATGGCGTAAACCTGGGAGGCGGAGCTTGCAGTGAGCTGAGATCCGGCCACTGCACTCCAGCCTGGGCAACAGAGCGAGACTCCGTCTCAAAA